>NW_024062241.1:0-30998 GCF_006381635.1 Hibiscus syriacus | reverse complement strand
AAAATTTATGTGCATCAAAACTTATGGCCCTTAGTCTACCTCGGATCCTTGAGAAGTTAAGGTGAGGTCCAAAATTTACGTGCATCAGAAGCTCACATCCCGTACCTAGTCGAGCATAGAGTACGATTCTAATATTTACGTGCATAAGAAGAATTCGTACTGATACGACCCAGAATTTACGTGCATCAGATGCGTACCAAACGAACAATATCCATATCTTTACAAACAAAGGATAATAATTATAAAGCTAGAGTAACTCATGTGTCCTAGCCATTTTTCGAGCATCATAAAAAGGCAATTATTATGTCGTTCTATCATGATTGGTTTCTAGATGAGAATTGAGTTATCTTGATTGGTTTCACTTGTATCGAACACTTATAGTTTATATGATCTCAAAACACCCAAGCCCAAACACCCAAACCGATTGATTAAAATTACCCAAAAATCACTGTGGATATCGGTATTGTGCTAACAATATCAATACTTACCCTTTGGGTATCGATAATCACATGAGTATCGATACCAAAATTAGATTCGATTTTTTTGAAAAATATTTAGGTATCGGTACTCCTATGGGGAGTATCGATACTCTACTTTGGGTATTGATACTCCCATGAGTATCGATACCAAAATTAGTTTTGATGATTTCAAAAATGGCTTAGTATCGATACTGTTCATCTAGGTTTCGATATTGTACCTTGAGTATTAGTACTCTTTGAAGGGGTATCAATACTGCCCTTATATAATGCTAGGTTTTGGCCTTTCACGAAGAACAGTATCGGTACTGTTCTTCCAATACCGATACTGACAGAACAAAATTCCCTATTCTAGGCATAAAAATGACTCTAAACCTCACCCATACACTCCCCTAAGACTATAAAAGCTTATTAAAGTCTTATTTGAGGTCTTAGAGGTTAAAAGTTATAATCTTTCAAGTTTACAAACTTAAAAAATAAAACTTGCCATGAAATTACTCTAGCATGCTTACATGAACAAAACATACCAAAATGCATGTACAATGATCTACATGTGGTATGAAAATTTAGAATCGTGTTACCTTAAAGTTAAGTGACTGAAAACATTCTTAAATCACCTAAGAACCAACTTTTTCTTGCCTCTAGTCTTTAAGTTCTCGCTTGGCTCTTGAACTAATCAAAACAAGTTTTAATGAGTTGTTTGCTCATTTTAAACCTTAGAAAAAGATAAAAATGTTTCATCACCAAAAATATCCCTCAAAATGAACTAAAACTCAAAATTTCACAAACCCCACAAAATCCATTTTTTTGAGAACTTGGCCAAAACTTACCAAAGTGGATTTGAGAGAAAGCTTAAAGGATGTAGATTGTGAATCTTAGCTTAGAAATCACAATGGATGCCTAGGATTCTTAAAACTTAACCTTTGATGATTACTTTGTGAATAAAGAAAATAGTAAGAAGAGAGGAAGAAGACAAACAAATGGGAGGAAGAACTCCAAAACAGACGTGTGATCATCACACATAAATGAGATTCAACTTTTGTTTCAAATAAATGGGTTAATTACTTCCCTAGCCCCCCTTCATTTGATACATGAATAAAATCATCCCTTTTCAAGCTTGTTGGTCTCATCTCAAGCCCAAATAAAATCTACTTGGGTCTAAAACTTAATAGGTTAGGGGACATTATTATAAGGTCCAAATCAAATATACCTCAAACTCTTAACCCAAAATTCGGGGTGTTACATACTAAAGGGGTAATTAATCCCTTTATTTGAACCAAAGTTGATTTCCCATTAAGATGGATGACTTTACGTATGACAAACCCTGCCCTTGATATCTCATTTTCAACATTTTATTGTCTTCTTCCTCTTGCTTCAAACTCTCTTTGCTCCTTAACATTTCAAGAAAAAGGTGAGAACTTTACCCTATTATAAACCTCCTTCAGTTACTCTAAAGTGACCATCTTAATCCCCTCCCTCTAAGATTTCATTCAAGCTTAAATTTGCAAGTTTTAGTTGGGTAACAAAAAATGGGTTTTGTAGGAGTTTATGGAACCTTTAGTTCCTAAGGCTTTAAAATGAGTTAATAACTAATTTTCATGTTTTCGATTTAGTACAAGAGAAGGGTGAGAGATCTAAGGCAAGAGTCAAGGAAAAGCTAACTCTTGGTGATTCAAGGCATTTTTAGTCACCTAGCTTCAAGGTAACACGTTTGTAACTTAACAATACAACATGTATATCATGATATGTGCATTTTGGTATGTTTTGTTCATGTAAGCATGCTAGAGTAAATTCATGGTGAAATCTGTATTTGTGTGTTACAAGTATGGAAGTTGATACATTTTAACCTCTAAGACACTAAATAAGACTTTAAAAATGTTTTCTAGACTTAGTAGAGTGAATGGGTGAGTTTTGGGCATATTTTTGATGTGATCCTGTCTAGTACCAACTTTCTTGATGACATACTCACATCATTGAAGATCCATCAAGTTCAATATAAGGGAGTTCTACCTAAGTTTATATTATATTTACTCATTTATGCACTATATATTATTATGAGCATACATTTGCATATTAGACTATACTTGAATTATCATAACATGTGCATTCATTCATTATGTCCTATGGTTGCATTATTGATTGATATTTATGCATATAATCTATAGTTATAATAACAATAATATTCATTCATTTTCATATGATGCACGAGTTATTATTATAACCTATAGTACACATCTTTATCTTATACACATTAATATAGCTCATGTACTTAGCTTATATTATGCTTTCTTTTGTAGGTACATAGGTGGCCACATGATGGGAGCTAACTTAAAGCTAGCATTGGAGTCCAAGAGTTATGGAAACTTAACTAAGACAACTCCGAGACAGCTCAAGAACAATTTGGGACAAAGTTGTCAGCTACCCTCCGAGCTCATAGTTGACTTGAGCTGGACTTTTGAGCTAGCTAGACATCTCATTTCAGTTGGAGAGTTGCACCATCACCACCACCATACAGAGTACTTTAAATATGACATAGGTCACCTTTTGTTGAATCGTTCCTTTTCGCGAAGAGTTTCCATTCCAAGATGTGCCCTTTCACAAGGAGATGTTCAAAGACTCACCTACATGTCCTTCATCTATGACCTGCTCATCTTCAACTCATACACATGGGCAGTAGCTCAATTGGTGAAAGTTTACCTTACACACAATGTGACCTTTCATGACAAGTTGTTTCCCATTAGATGCCATGTCATATAGGTACAAGTTGGAAGCCAAGTCACACCTAGATTGCTACATATCTTCATTCCATGGACAAGCCCACATAGTAAGCATCCTATGACCCCATGTGAGTGGCTCATGACCATCCCACCCATGTGCCATGCGTGTGGAACAATTAGGCACCAAAGTCAAGGGATGCCTCTCTATTCGGCCAAAGTAAGATGACTCTTCAAATTGGAACCAAGATGAACCATCACGGAGACCATTTGGTCAAGGACATATTCATTCAAACCAAGCATCATACATATGTATTTAGCTGAATAGACATGTATTTATTCGACCAGCCCTTCCAGATCCTATTAATAGGAAGGCTTATTCATTTGTAAACTTAACCCTTTGAATATATTAAAATCTTTGTGAGAATTCTCTCTTGCAAGTTCTTTAAGAACTTTATCGATTAAGCAAACTTTCTAAGTTTGTGGCGTCAACCCCTTTCCTTGATACTTTGAGTTTATAGTTCTTATAACTAGAGGGTTCAAGTCCTAACATACCACCCCTTACTTAAGTTTATAGAGAACGAGGATAAGCTTTATATAACTTTTCTACTTCTTTGGCTTATTTAAGATACTACTCAAGCATCACCATCACCATCATCTTTACACCAACACAATCTCCATTTTCATTACCATTTCAACACCATTGAAACATCTTTCATCATTAATCAAGGTTAACATCCATCATCAACATTGGAGGCCGAATCTACTTACATTTGAAGGATCTTTCTATATCACTTCCGTAACCTATCTTTGATCATTTCTCTATCCCTTTCATTTATTATCATTTCATTTCTTTCTTATTTTCTTATTCCATTTTATTCATTTCTTTCATTTCATTGTGCAGATTACTTATATATTCAAGTGTGGCATTTGGTGTCTCTCCTAGATCAGGAAACAACAAGGCTGCCAACTTCTCCATCTCAAATGGTATCAGAGCTTAGTTGGATGGACATTCAAAGTGTTGCAACAAAACAAAAAAGAAAAAAGAACAAAAAAAAAAGAAATTCAAAAGCAAAACAAAAGAGAAGAAAAGTTGTAAATTACACTGAAAAGAACCACATTAAAATCTGCCCAACATCAAACTTGAAGGAGGTATCCTTGTTGTTTCTTGTGAAGGAAGATAATAATAGTTTTTCATTTAATTATATTGATTTATTTTGTAGCAATTGGATTCATGTCTGTGGTGTTATCTTATCAATTTGTAATGGAAAGGACGATTCAAAGGACATAATTTGTCAGGAGAAAAAACTGAGAGACGTGACTCATAAAGGCTTAATGGATGTGACCCTTCAATTATAATTGTGAATTTTCATGATCCAATGGACATGACTTTTGGGATGCCATGAAACATGATCATTCAAAGCAACATATCTTTAACATACATGATTTTTAACCATTAATCAAACACCAATAGGAAGTATAATTTTCAATTATTTGTATTCAATCGTGTTTTTACTTATGAGAGTTATCTTTCTTTTCAGGTCATGTACATTCAAAGCAGTTATTCAAAATACATGACTTATGAAAAGAATCTTTTCATAAAGATCCCTGATGTATCTATTGGATGGGAAGAAACTAAGGAGAAGTCACCTTTCGACTTGAGGAAAAATTGCTTAAATGAAGGGGGATGATGTGATCCTGTCTAGCATAAACTTTCTACATGACATATTCACATCATTGAAGATCCATCAAGGTCAATCTAAGGGAGTTATACCTTACTTTATCTTATATTCACTTATTTATGCACTATATATTGTTATGTTTGCATATCATTTACATATCATTGCAGCATGTATTCATTCATTCATTAACTCATGTCATGTTATTCTAGCTCATGTTATGTTTACATTAGCTCACTAGCTTTAAATCCAAGTTTCTTTAGCTCATTTGCATGCATGCATCTATTTTCTAGCTCATATATGTTTTCTTAAAGGCCATGAACGTCCTATGCCTTCTATCTAGCTTATATACATGTTATCTTAGCTTCTAGACAATCATTCATAGCTCATATCACTCAAACACTTCACGGAAACATGCATTTTACCTTAAATGAGCTTACACATTGCTTACTTTATTTGTTTCCATATTCCTATAGGTGAAACACAAAGCAAGGCATATTATGGTAGCTTGGTTAGCTAAAAGGACAAGCATAACATCTCACAATAGCTCATGAATGTTATGGCAGCTCATTTCATCACATAAGGAGATTTAACTTAGCTAGAGTAGCTAACATGTAGCTGAACTTAGCTGGAGGAGAGCTTTCGATCAAATTGTTGAAAAGTGGACTAGAGGTAGCTGGAAGTAGCTGGGAGAGTAGTTGTGAAGACCAAAATTAACTAGTTTGATTTCATCAAGCTATAGCTCGCCTAGTTAGCTACCAAGACACTCACCTAGCTTACTATTGAAGCTATTTCATCTCTAGGCTGCCCATGGACTTCAAGACATCATCCTATGGTTGCAACCTCACCAAATAATTGCAAGAAGACACATGTGCATTCAAGTAGGTTGCCATGTGCACTCCATGTGACATCAAATAGACGCCAAAACACCAACGAATGCTTTCTATTCGGCCAAAGACTCATTACTTTTCATTTTGAAGCCCAAATAACTTCCAAATTCATTCAAAACATCCTTAGGCTGAACCAACACCTTACCATTTGGCCAAGAGCATGTATCTTCATTAAAATCATGTATTTTCATTAAAAAATCATGTATTTTCAAGGGGGTTTCAACCTTAGCCAAACCATCATGTGTCTTTTCGGCCTAAACCATTTGAAAACTATAAATAGACTATTGCATTTCATTTGTAAATAACCCTTGGAATATATTAAACTCTTTATGAGAATTCTCGCTTATAAATTTTTTAAGAACTTTATCGATTAAGCAAACTTTCTTAAGTTTGTGGCGTTATTCCCTTTCCTAGATACTTCGAGTTCCTAGTTTCAATAACTAGTGGGTTCAAGTCCAAACATACCACCACTTACTTAAGTTTATAGAGAACATGGATAAGCTTTCTATAGCTTTTCTTCTTCTTTGGCTTATTTAAGATACTACTTAAACCATCACCATCATCATCATCTTCACGCCATCTCCATCACCATTCCATTATCATTTCCTCACCATTAAAGCTGTCCTTCACTCATCATTAAAGGAACATCCAGCAACATCATTGGAGGCCAATTCGTGATCTAGTGAAGGATACTTATTCATCATTTCCGCATCCTACTTTGATAACCATTCTATACTTTCATTTCTTATAATTTCCATTTCATTTCTTAATTATCATTCAACTTAACCATTTCTTTCTTTATTTGTGCAGAATAATTATAATTAAATTATAACATTTGGTGTCTCTCCTAGATCGAGAAACAACAAGGCTGCCAACTTCTCCATCATTGAAAAAGCTTGGATAGCCTTACATAAAGCAGTATTGAGAGCTTAGTTGGATTGACAATCAAAGTGCTGCAACAAAAAGAAAAAGACTCATACATCAAATTTGGAGTACAAAAAGAAAGAAGGATTTCAAAAGCAAAAAAATTCCAGCAAAAGAAAAGTGAAGAAAAGTTGCAAATATACTCAAAAGAAAGCACATTACAATCTGCCCAACATCAAACTTGAAGGAGGTATCCTTGTTGTTTCTTGTGAAGGAAGATAGTAAGTGTTGCAACTTGGGTTATAAATTATCTTCATCATTCTCTTTACTTTATTTCCTTTGCTTTCATCTTTCCCTATTCATTACTTTATCCCTTTTACCTATTCTGTTTTACCTTTACCATATCCATTTCTATACCCTAACCATTTCCTATAGCTGATGCAACAAACAAAGAAACTTGCTCAATATTGAGTTAGTTCTCTAAAGGACCCACAAGAGAGAATTGAGAGGAAAAATACAACAGAGAGGGTGAGATCAGAAGGGGGATCAGAAAAAGCCAAGAAATATATCCCCGAGTGCAAACACGAGTGTGAGTGGAGTGAAATCTCAATTTTCTTTGGAGTGTCCAAGTGAGGCTTTTGTGAGCGTATTGGAAAGGTTTCAATTTTTTTTATTTCACTAACCATGTCACAATGTTTGCTTGATTTCCATTCAGCTTCAAGATAAGTGCTTGTCGTTAAAAAGGCTTTAAGCACTCAAATCTTAAAAGATGACCAAAAAGAAAAAATCTTCCATACTCGTTATCATGTAAACAAAAAAGTTTGTTTCATAATCATCGACGGAGGAACTTGTATGAACGTTGCTAGTACCCTTATGGTAGAAAAACTTGGGTTGAAGACATCTACGCACTCGAATCCATATAAGTTTCAATTGTTAAATGATGGTGGAGAAGTAAAGGGAACAAAGTAAGTTGTCATTCCATTTTCAATTGGCAAATACCAAGATGAATTTCTTTGTGATATTGTACCAATGGATGCTGGACATATACTTTTGGGAAGGCCGTGGCAATTCGATAGATGAGCAATCCATTATGGGTTTACAAACAGATATTCTATCAACCATAATGGTAAGAAAATCACTTTGACTCCACTTTCTCCTAATCAAGTGAAAGAAGACCAAACTCATTTAAGAAAAAACATTAAAGCAATCAATGAGCAACTTGAAGAAGAACGTTTGGAAGAAAGTTTAAATGAAGGAATACATTTTGAAATTGAACAAAACGTTGAAAATAATGAGAATCAAAGAGTGGATGAAGAAGACGTTGGAGTTGAAAATGAGAGAGTTAAAAAGGATGAATTTAGAGATAAAGAGGAGAATGAAGTACATATTTTAACTAACCTCACTCTTTCATCTATTCTTCCTATTGTTTTGCAGGATAATCCAAGAGATGTATTTTTCAGGGAGATGATTCAAGAATCGTGACTTTTGGAGGACTAAAAGATGTGACATCTGAAAGACTAATAGGCGTAATTTTTTTTGATCCACAAGACATGTCTCTTAATGTTTCAAAGGTTCTACCATTTGAAGTTTCAAAAGAAACTTCACTTGAAGTGGCAAGAGTTGTGTCCGTTGACATTCCAAGTACATTGCCAATCCTGAAAAGAATTCAGCAACCAACTCCCATTAAACATCAACTTTGGTTTGATATTTCCATTCATCTTGTCAATAGTTTTTCGTTTACTTATATAGATTTATTTTGTAGTAATTCGATTCATGTCTGTGGTATTATCTTATCAATTTGTGATGGAAAGGATGATTCAAATGACACAATTTGTCAAGGGAAAGAGCCAAGAGACATGACTCATAAAGGCTTAACAGATGTGACCCTTCAAGAGCATAAAATTGTGAATTTTCTTGATCCAATGCACATGACTTTTGGGATGCCAAGGGACATGATCATTCAAAAAAACATATCTTCAACAGACATGATTTTTAACCATTCATCAAACACCAATAAGAAGTACAATTTTCAATTATTTGTATTCAATCGTGTTTTTACTTATGAGAGTTATCTTTCTTTTCAGGTCATGTACATTCAAAGCACTTATTCAAAAGACATGACTTGTGAAAAGAATCTTTTCATAAAGATCCCTGTTGCATCTATTGGATGGGAAGAAACTAAGGAGAAGTCACCTTTCGATTTGAGGGCAAATAGCTTAAAAGAACGGGGGATGATGTGATCATGTCTAGCACCAACTTTCTACATAACATACTCACATCATTGAAGATTCATCAAGATCAATCTAAAGGAGTTATACCTTACTTTATCTTATATTTACTTATTTATGCACTATATATTATTATGTTTGCATATCATTTACATATCATGGCAGCATGTATTCATTCTTTCATTAACTCATGTCATGTTATTCTAGCTCATGTTATGTTTACATTAGCTCACTAGCTTTAAATCCATGTTTCTTTAGCTCATTTACATGCATGCATCTATTTTCTAGCTCATATATGTTTTATTAAAGGTCATGAATGTCCTATGCCTTCTATCTAGCTTATATACACGTTATCTTAGCTTCTAGACAATCATTCATAGCTCATATCACTCAAACACTTCATGACATCATGTATTTTACCTTAAATGAGCTCACGCATTGCTTACTTTACTTGTTTCCATATTCCTATAGGTGAAGCACAAAGCAAGGCATATTATGGTAGCTTGGTTAGCTAAAAGGACAAGCATAGCATCTCACACTAGCTCATGAATGTTATGACAACTCATTCATCACTTAAGGAGCTTCAACTTAGCTAGAGGAACTATCATGTAGCTGAACTTAGCTGGAGGAAAGCTTTGGACCAAATTGTTGAAAAGTGGACTAGAGGTAGTTGGGAGAGTAGCTAAGGAGCTGAGAAGACCAAAACTAACTAGCTTGAGTTCATCAAGCTATAGCTCACCTAGTTAGCTACCAAGACACTCACCTAGCGTATCATTGAAGCTAGTTCATCTCTAGGCTCCCCATGGACTTCAGGACATCATCCTATGGTTGCAACCTCACCAAATCATTACAAGAATACCCATGTGCATTCAAGTAGGCTTCCATGCGTGTCATTCAAGCATGTGCACTCCATGTGACATCAAATAGGCGCCTAAACACCAAGGGATGCTTCCTATTCGGCCAAAGACTCATTCCTTTTCATTTTGGTGCCCAAATAACTTCCAAATGCATTCAAAACATCCTTAGGCCGAGCTAACACCTTACCATTCATCCAAGAGCATGCATCTTCATTAAAATCATGTATTTTCATTAAAAATCATGTATTTTCACAGGGGTTTCAACCTTAGCCAAACCATCATGTGTCTTTTTGGCCTAAACCCTTTGAAAACTATAAATATGCCATTTCATTTCATTTGTAAACAATCCTTGGAATATATTAAACTCTTTGTGAGAATTCTCTCTTGCAAGTTCTTTAAGAACTTTATCGATTACGCAAACTTTCTTAAGTTTGTGGCGTCATTTTCTTTCCTAGATACTTCGAGTTCCTAGTTTCAATAACTAGTGGGTTCAAGTTCAAACATACCACCACTTATTTAAGTTTATAGAGAATGGGGATAAGCTTTCTATAGTTTTTCTTCTTCTTTGGCTTATTTAAGATACTACTTAAACCATCACCATCATCATCTTCTTCACGCCATCTCCTTCAGTATTCCATTGTCATTTCCTCACCATTAAAGCCATCATTCACTCATCATTGAAGCAACATCCAACAACATCATTGGAGGCTAATTCGTTATCTAGTGAAGTATTCTTATTCATCATTTCCGTAGCCCACTTTAATAATCATTCTATATTTTCATTTCTTATCATTTCCATTTCATTTCTTAATTATCATTCTACTTAACCATTTCTTTCTTTATTTGTGCAGAATACTTATAATTCAATTGTAGCATTTGGTGTCTCTTCTAGATCGGGAAATAACAAGGCTGCTAACTTCTCCATCATTGAAGAAGCTTGGATAGCCTTACATCATGATGTGACCTTTGAAATACCAATAGGCGTGAATTTTTTTGATTCACAAGACATGTCTCTTAATGTTTCAAAGGTTATACCATTTGATGTTTCAAAAGAAACGTCACTTAAAGTTCCAAGAGTTGTGTTCATTGACATTCCAAGTGCATTATCAATCCTGAAAAGAATTCAGCAACCAACTCCCATTAAATATCCTCTTTGGTTTGATATTTCCATTCATCTTGTCAATAGTTTCTCATTTACTTGTTATGATTTATTTTGCAACAATTCAATTTATGTCTATGGTATTATCTTATCAATTTTTGATGGCAAGGATGAATCAAAGCACACAATTTGTTAAAGGAAAGAGTCAAGAGATGTGACTTATAAAGGCTTAACAGACGTGACCCTTCAAGAACATAAAATTATGAATTTTCATGATCCAATGGACATAACTTTTGGGATGCCAAGGAACATGATCATTCAAAGCAACATCTCTTCAACAGACATGATTTTTAACCATGTAAAAGACGTGAACAGGGAGTATACTTTTAACCTAATAATGATTCATAATTCCCTTACTTATGGAAGTCTTCTTTCTTTTCAGGACAAGGAGGTTCAAGGTACTTTATTCAAGGTTTATGACTTTTCACAAGGATCCTTTAACAGATCTTTACGAAAGGGAATATCTTTAACAAGTTTCTATGGAATGGATATATTTTTAAGGCAAATCAGCAACGTTTGAATTGAAAGACACTAAGGAGAAGTTACCTTTCGATTTGAGGACAAATCGCCTAAAAGAAGGGGAGGATGATGTGATCCTATCCAACACCAACTTTCTTGATGACATACTCACATCATTGAAGATCCATCAAGTTCAATATAAGGGAGTTCTACTTTACTTTATATTATATTTACTCATTTATGCACTATATATTATTATGAGCATACATTTGCATATTAGACTATACTTGAATTATCATAACATGTGCATTCATTCATTATGTCATGTGGTTGCATCATTGATTGATATTCATGCATATAATCTATAACTATAATAATAATAATATTCATTCATTATCATATGATGCATGAGTTATTATTATAACATATAATACACATCTTTTTCTTATACACATTAATATAGCTCATGTACTTAGCTTATATTATGTTTTCTTTTATAGTTACATAGGCGACCACATGATGGGAGCTAATTTAAAGCTAGCATTGGAGTCCAAGTGTTATGGAAACTTGACTAGGACAACTCCGGGACATCTCAATAATATTTTGGGACAAAGTTATCAGCTACCCTCTGAGCTCATAACTGACTTGAGCTGGACTTTTGAGCTAGCTAGACATCTCATTTCAGCTGGAGAGTTGCACCATCATCACCATAACACATAGTACTTCAAATATGGCCTAGGTCAATTTTTGTGGAATCGTGCCTTTTCACAAAGTGTTGCCATTCCATGAGTTGTCATTCCAAGAAGTTCCCTTTCACAAGGAGCTGTTCAAAAACTCACCTACAGTTCCTTCGTCTATGGCCAGATCATCTTCAGTTCATACACATGGGAAGTAGCTCAATTAATGAAAGGTTAACTTACACACAATGTGACATTTCATGACAAGTTACTACCCATTGGATGCCATGTCATATAGGTGCAAGTTGGAAGCCAAGTCACGCCTAGATTGCTGCCTATCATTATTCCATGGACAAGCCCACATAGCAAGCATCCTATGACCCCATGTGAGTGCCTCGTGACCAGCCCACATATGTGCCATGTGTGTGGAACAATTAGGTGCCAAAGTCAAGGGATGTCTCTCTATTCGGCCAAAGCAAGATGACACTTCAAATTGGCGCCAAGATGAACCATCAAGGAGACTATTAGACCAAGGACATATACATTCAAACCAAGCATCATACATTTTACATTTAAAGTCATGTATTTAGCTGAATAGACATGTATTTTTTCAGCCAACCCTTCCAAATCCTATTAATAGGAAGGCTTATTCATTTGTAAACTCAACCCTTTGAATATATTAAACTCTTTGTGAGAATTCTCTCTTGTAAGTTCTTTAAGAACTTTATCGATTAAGCAAACTTTCTAAGTTTGTGGTGTCAACCCCTTTCCTTGATACTTTGAGTTCATAGTTCTTATAACTAGAGGGTTCAAGTCCCAACATACCACCCCTTACTTAAGTTTATAGAGAACGGGGATAAGATTTATATAGCTTTTCTTATTCTTTGGCTTATTTAAGATACTACTCAACCATCACCATCACCATCATCTTCACGCCAACACCATCTCCATTTCCATTACCATTTCAACACCATTGAAACATCCTTCATCATTCATCAAGATTAACGTCCATCATTACCATTGGAGGTAGAATCTGATGTGAGAACAACAACGCCAGCAAAGGAAGTTGATCCAGAGGTCCTACCAACAGGACCTATCATACGTTCTAAGGCAAATCATTTCAGGGAAGCTCATTCTCTTAAGTGTTTACAAGTTTATGAATTATTCCATAATGTTTATGCCTTAGAAACTAAGATTTTCAATGTGTTACATACTGATGTGTAACATCACCTTAGTTATACTAAGTAATTATATGCATTTGCATTAGTTTAATTAGATATTTAAGTGTGTGCATTGTATATATTAATTACTTTATGCTTTTAATAAGTTTTATAGATCATAAGTGGTTTGCATGGTATTTTCAGCTTATTAGTATGTTTACAATAAGTTTGCCATACTTTGATGGAGGTTATTATGTTTTTCATATAGGAACAATAAAGGGCAGCAGCTTAAGGTCCTAATCCTAGCTCGGTTGAAGCTTAAAGGAGTGTATGCAGCTCATCTCAGCTCAAATAAACTCACTACACGTTCAGCTAGCTAAATTCAGCTCACGTTATAGCCGTTCAGCTCCATTTCAGCTCCACTAGCTCAATTCAAGATAACAAGTCCAGAAGCAACTCAAAGGTGTCCTACGTGTGGGAGAGTGTCCTACAAGCAAGTGAGAAGCATGTGGGGCGTTATATAACTATCCAAGAGTGCATGACATGTGTGACATTGTGCACATGTGTGGAAATTAAACATTGGGAAGATTTGAATTAAAACTGAAAACATATGTGAAATTGTTTGAATTCTCAACCCTTACCTCCAATGCATGGCCGATTTTAACCTCCTTATCCAATCATTTAACACATGCCAAATGTGTTAAATGCATTCAAAATCAGCCTCACAAATGGGCAGCAACACAAAGGAGTTACATGGTGGTTTTTCATTTGAGTTTTAAATTCAAAATCAGATTAATTTGTAGCCACAAGTGGCCTGCTATATCTCTCTTTTACCTATATATTTTTTAATTTTGTAAGTGTAAAAGTTAGACATTTTTATGAATAAAAATTATTATGAGGTTTTTCTCTCAATGTTGGTTCTTCTTAGAACTATTTTCTTGACATTTCAAGATTGATCTTGTTGTGTCAAACTTGTGATACTTTGGGTTCTTAGATTGCTATCTAACGGGTCCAAGTCCTTTGAACATTGAACTATAAGGTTCGGGTTTATACTTTTTAGTATAGGTTCTTCTTTGTTCTTTGTTTTTTACCAAATTTTCAGAAATGCTCTTTCATCATTGTCATCTTCTCCGAGCATTCATCTTCCACCTTTCAACATTCTAAATTTCCAGCAACCTAATTCCTTCATTTCTTCATCATTTCTTATCCATTTTCGTTCTTAACCTTAACCATACAACCAACAACATCTTTCTTAGTTTTAGTAAGTTTACTGCAACATAATTGCTTACTTCATTCTAGATCCATTACAATCAAAGATGTCCTCATTCAATAGGCTACCTCGTATCAAAATCTACTTACATTTGAAGGATCTTTCTATATCACTTCCGCAGCCTACCTTTGATCACATCTCTATCCCTTTCATTTCTTATCATTTCATTTCTTTCTTATTTTCTTATTCCATTTTATTCATTTCATTGTGCAGATTACTTATATATTCATGTGTGGCATTTGGTGTCTCTCCTAGATCGGGAAACAACAAGGTTGCCAACTTCTCCATCTTTCAAGAAGCTTGGATAGCCTTACATCAATTTTCGTGCTCAAAACAGAGCACCCAGGTTTGTCAATATTGGTAGTGAACGGACAGTACCGGTATTGTTCTTTGTGGAAGGTAAAACCAAGTCATTTATAAGGGCAGTATCGATACCCCCCTTCAAGAAGTATCGATATTCTGGGTCCAGTATCGATACCCAGCTGGTTAGTATCGATACTAAGGTATTTTTGAAAACATCGAAGCTAATTTTGGTATTCATACTCATGGATTATTGATACCCATGGTAGAGGAGTATCGATACCAAGATGTTTTTTAAAACATCAAAGTAAAATTTGGTATCGATACTGATGTGATCCAATTCAGCGTCATGTTTAACTTTGATATTCGAACCTTTCAAGGGAAGAAACTTTCTATCTTTATACATAATGATGCATATTTCAAATGTTATAACATAGTTATATTTATATACATATATTACATCTATAGCTATAATGATAATAACTTATTCATTACTATGTGAGGAATAAGTTATTATTATATACTATAGTACACATCTTTATATTATGCACATTAATATAGTTCATATACTTAACTTAGTCTTTATGATAATGTGTGTAGGTACAATCGGCCACAACGTAGGAGCTATCTTGGAGCTAAATGGAGAAAGCAAATGCGAGGAAACTTACATGGAGACGTTTAGGAGAGCATAAGGAACTTTTGGTGAAAAGTTGTCCGGAGACCCGTGAGCTCATAGCTAGACTGAGCTGAAGATTTGAGCTACAAAATGACTTCAATTCAGCTGGGGGATGCACTATCATCACTACTACATAGGACACTTCAAATATGTCCTAAGTCAAATTTTGTGAAATCGTGCATTTTCGCGAGTAGTTGCCACCTCAAGAGGTATCTTTTCACAAGGAGCTACCATAATTTCCATCATGCTACAACTCACCTATAGCCAGCTCACCTCCAGCTCATTCACCTCAGAACTAGCTCAAACATGAAAGGTTACCTTTGCAAACATTGTGACCTTTCGTGAATGATGCTGACCATGAAAATGACCTTTCATCAAGGAGTACATTGGTGAAGAGATTGCATCCATTCGAGGCCTAAATCACCAAGAGACATGAAACAAAGAACATGCCTATTCGGCCACCACCCACATATCTTTCACATGATAACTTTGGCACCAACTTGAGGAGACACTACACCATTTGGCTAAAGGAGATATCTTTTGCGCCAAGATGAACAAGCATGACACCATTCAGCCAAGGGAGATGTTTCTTCATCCTAGCCGAACTAATATGCCTCCTTTGAAGAGGTAGCCAAACCATCACCAAGCCAAAGAATTCATCCTTTCATCTCAAGCATTATGTACTTTCCTTAAAGACATGTATCTAGCCTAAACATTATGTAACCATTCGGCCAAGCCCTCTCATTTCCTATAAATTGAGAGGCTTGCCATCATTTGTACTCATCTCATTCATATTATAAACAAACCTTTATGAGTTTAATCCCTCTTAAAAGTTCTTTGTGAACTTTATCGATTAAGCAAGTATATTTCTTATACTTGTGGCGTCATTCCTTCACCTTGATTCCTAAATTCCTAGATTTTATATCTAGTGGGTTGAAGACACTATCACCACCCCTTAAGCAAGTTTGTGAAGATCGAGATTTTGCTTTCTAGCATAGTTTCCTCTTTGCTGTGTTTGAGATACAACATCACCATCATCTTTCCTTCAACATCAACATCAACGCCATCAACATCTTCCATCAAGGCCATCAACATCTTCATAATTCTGCAGCCAACTCTATTCATTTCTTTCATTTCATTACTTATCTTATTTATCCATTTCTTATTCCATTATTAATCCTATTTCTTTCTTATCTTTGTTGCAGCCAAACTTATAACTCAAGGACATCAATACTTGTCATTCCTAGATCAAGACAATAATAAGGCTATCTACTTACTTCCATTGAAGAGTGTAGATTCAGCCTACACCAAATACTCAGGTGAGTATCGATACCCAAGGGTCCAATATTGATATTGTTGGCACAGTACCGATAGACACATTGATTTTTGGCAAATTTGGTTATTTTGTTTGGGTGTTCGGGCTGAGGTGTTTTGAGTTCGTATAAACTACAAGTATTCGATACAAGTGAAAACAATCAAGATAACTCAATTCTCACCTAAGAATCAAGAAAATTAGAATGACATAAGATTTTCCTTTGTGTAATGCTAGGGAAATGGCCATGATACCCGAGTTACTCTAGCATTATGACGATTTTTCATTTGTTTGTGAATATCCATATATTGTCTATTTGGTACGCATCTGATGCATGCAAATTTTAGGTCATACCGGTACGAATTCTTATGCACATAAATTCTAGAATTATACCCTATGATCGACTAGGTTTGGTATGTAAGCTTCCAATGCAAGTAAATTTTGAACCTCACCCCGATCTCTCGATGATCCAAAATAGTTCGAGGGCTATATAAGTTTCGATGCACGTAAATTCTAGTTCTTACCCCAAAGTTATTCCGTTTTAGATAGGCTAGTATGTTGACTGAGATGCACATAAATTCCTCAAACCATACCACTCGGTCTATCTCATGTTTGATATGTACTTTTCCATGTTCATGAGTTTGCATTCCAGCATGTTCATGTAATGAATGCATGTAGTATTGCATAGTTATATTTGTGGTACTGAGCTTATAAGCTCAGCGTACGGAATGTGTTTTTATGCACAGGCTAGAAGAGGGATTACCGAGGAGCCTATCGCATCCGTACATTCCAGAGCAGCCACTACAGAGTATGTCTTGAGTCTATTTTAGAGGGCATGTATTTTATATGAACCTTTGTATGATCGATTCATAACTTTATTTTGATTTAAAAGTTCTGATTATAATTATACATATTTTGGAGACTCTTATATTTTGTAAACTTGATTCTGATTCTATTCAAATTATGATTAATGATTTTACTATTATTAAATTTTTAAAAAAAAAATTGGGTTGACCATTTAGGTGGTTTAGTGTGGCATCGTAATCCATAGACCTTCGGGTCAGATTAGATTAGGGTGTTATATTTAGTGGTATAAGAGTGTTCATGTTTAGTCATTCCTAGGATTCACGGGTTAGAGTTAGGAAGTGTCTATGTGAGTACATGCCCCTAGAGTGTCTATAATACTTAAAATTTTATAATGACGATTGTGACCTCTTTTTTCCTTCTAATTTTAGGTTTCAATTGTATCTGACAATGACATTCCTAGTTATGAGAGTTATAATGAGAGTTGCGCCTCATTGGCTAGAGATTTTGGTGATGAGCACACCTTAATTCTAACCATGAGGTGTTTGCAGACGTAGGAGTCGATGAGGCAAAATTTTTTCTCGATCTGACCTTGAACCTTAGGTAGATTATTTGAGCCATTTTAAATTCATCTGCAATGGCCCCTCTCCCGCCTGTACCCTAGTGTAGTCTACTGTGGCATCTTGGGAGTCTCCGGTCGAGAGGCTCTACTGTTATAGGATAACCAATTTTTATGGATTTCGAGATGACGACCCAATCTTCATGGATCAGTGGCTTTAGAAGAAGCTTCGTACCATTCGTCAATTGCACCTCACTCACGATGACAAGTTGGAGTGCGTCACTACCCTTCTGAAGGGTGATACGATTGGCTGGTAGGAGACCTTGGAGTTTGCAATGGAGCCATATTGCCCACCTAGGATGACTTCCTGATAGATTTTATGGAGAAATACATTAGTGATACTCTGATAACTCTGTAAAAAAACTATATTTAGGGTCTTTTCCCTTGAGTTTAAGGCTCATATAGGATCATTTAGGTGCATTTAAGAGCATATAGTTGCATGTTGTGGATTTAAGTTGCCTTGACAAATTATTTTGTTAATGGTGCTATTTTATAGGGAAGGTTTGGTTTGAATATTGATGCACAGGCTTTAGGAGGTTGGTGTGCAAAGAAAGTTGTACATTGGGGGTGTTGAAGCAAAATGAAAATGTTGCGGCAGGGAGGACAGCATTTTTGGGTAGAAAAACGACAAACGAGATGAAGATATTTTCAAACAAATCTATCTTTCCTTTCACAACATGTTCTTTGCTGCCAGCCACCTATATGGGGACCACAACCACCTATTGTACTCACACTCACATAAAGGGAATGATTCTAGGGTACTATGGGTATTCTGGTCCAAAAACCTATAAAATTTTCTTAGTATAAATAGAAATGTTTGGCGCAAAAGTAAGTGTGTTAATTCTTTTTGGGAAATTGTGAGCTAAACAAGAAAAGGGGTGGCTAAAGGTTCTACATTTCCTTTTCATCTTTTCAAAGGTTTTCCTCCATAACCAAGCTATAAGGAGTGGTCTGCTACACGTTCAAGAGGAGCTAGCTTCTAAAGTGACATTGTGGTGGTCCGAGGAGCTACCAGTAACTGACGTTGGGAGTTTTACTCCACCTTTAAGCTTTTATTTTCAATCGAATATTTGGGTTTTATGAAATTATTATTTTTATGAATGATTCGAACCCCACCATGAACTAAACTTTATTTTGTGGAGAGTTATTTATGGTTTACTAAGTGTTTGTTTTAATGAATATTTGAGGCTTATATGTTTGTCAATTGTTTTGTTCATTGTTTCGAATTACTTAAGATTGTAAGAGGTATGAGAGTGACCATTTCTTAAGTACATTACTTAGTGTTTGAGAGATACTAAGTTAAGGATCCTTAGTGTTTGAGATAAACTAGGGGAAGATCAATGTGAACAATGGGTTTTAATAGTAACTAGAGCCTAATCCAATGTTAGAGTTTGAGAGAAACCAAAGTAGGATTTTAACGACTAATAGAAGTTGTGCTTAATCGATGGATTAGGCCTTGCTGCTCGGGATGAGATGATTTTTGTAGTATTCTAATTTTTTAGGTTCCATGACTAGAGATAGCATAGGGATACTCTAGATGAACTCTGTCGAACAAGTGAGACATAGAAACTTAGATGAACTTTGTCGAGGAAGTGTGACATAGAAACTTAGACCATTTTAAAACCCATGGCTTAGAATATCTTAATGAATCCACCATTCATTTCCATTATATCTTAATGCTTCATCTTAGCATTTTTAATTTACTATATTTTAAACATATCATTTTCCATGACATCCCTATTTGCTACCCATTCACACTACCATTCCAATTCCACCTGCACACATTTCATTTCGCCTCAGCATAATGATTTGTGCATACCACTAGTTGTACATAAATAGATTAGTTTGTTGCTTTGATTTGACTTGTAATTTCCTTCAATTTTTGTGGAGACGGTACTCACTCATCATTCTATTACTTGTGTGATTGTATATACTTTCACATAATTTGCATTCAAGAGTTGCTTGAAAGAGATTTCATTCAGTTGTGCGTATCATCTTACGGAGCGCCGATCCTTTTTGTTAAGAAAAAGGATGGGTCGATAAGGTTGTGCATCGACTATCGACAGCTGAATAAGTTGATGATCAAGAACCGATACCCATTCCCTCGGATAGAATATTTGTTCAACCAACTTAAGGGCACGTGTATGTTCTCCAAAATAGATTTAAGGTTAGAGTATTATCAATTGAAAGTCAAGGATACTGATATTGCCAAGACTATTTTCAGAATAAGGTACACCCATTAAGTGTTTCTTGTAATGCCGTTTGGACTCATCAATACCCCAACAGCATTCATGGATTTGATGAACCGCATCTTTCATCCTTACCTAGATTAGCTTGTAGTGGTATTTATCGATGATATCCTTGTGCACTATCGGTCTGAGGAGGAGCATGATCAACATCTTTATATTGTTTTTACAAACACTTAGAGAGCGTCAATTATATGCCAAGTTTGGAAAATATGAATTTTGGTTGCTTAAGTGGCATTTTTAGGTTACGTTATAGTAGTTGATGGCATCTAGGTAGACCCTTAGAAGATTAAAACAGTGTTAGAGTGGGAACTACTTAAGAATGTCACCGAGGTATGTAGTTTCTTAGGCCTAGCATGTACTACTGCCGTTTCATCAAGGGTTTCTCCATGATCACGACACCACTAACTAAGCTACTTTAGAAAGAAGTTCCTTTTGTATGGAACTAGAAGCGCCAAGAAAGCTTTGACCAGTTGAAAGAAATCCTCATGCAAACTAGAATCTGGTAAAGACTTCACTGTGTTCATTGATGCATCACTAAGTGGTTTGGGTTGTGTTCTAATGCAAGAAGGGAAAGTTGTGGACTATGTCTCTCGTCAACTCAAGCCTCACGAGAGAAACTACCCTACTCATGATTTAGAGCTTACCGCAATGTTTTTTTCTTTGAAAATTTTGAGGCACTATTTATTTAGGGAGAAATGAATGTATGGATCACAAGAGCCTTAAGTATTTGCTCACACAAAAGGAGTTGAACTTAAGGCAATGTAGATGGGTAGAGCTATTGAAGGAATACGACTGCATGATCGATTATCATCCGGGTAAAGCGAACGTTGTTGTAGAAGCTTTAAGTAGGAAGAACGTGGTAGAACTGAGAGCTTTACTAGCATGTCTAAATTTATCTGACTCAGCATGTTTACTAGCTAAATTAAGGGTCAATTCGAGTTAGTGAACGAAGTCAAGAGACTACAGAGTTTGGATGTTTGGTTGAAAACTCGAGTATAACTAGCTCATCGAGGTGAAGCCTCAGTTTTGAGTTACGTGATGGACGCAAATTTTACTTTCTAGGGCAATTGTAAGTGTCGATCGACAGACATCTTTGTGACAAGATCTTACATAAAGCGCATTGTATCCCCCTTTCCGTTCATCTGAGTAGCAACAAGAAGTACCAAGAGCTTGGACCACTGTATTAGTGGCCGGACATGAAATGAGAAGTGTCTGAATTTGTTACCAAGTGCTTTGTGTGTTACCAAGTGCTTAGTGTGCCAACAAGTCAAGGTGGAACATCAAATTCCCTCATGGTTGCTACAACCAATTCAAATTCCGAAATGAAAATGGAAGATAGTGAAGATTGACTTCGTAACAGGCTTTCTAATGACAAGGTTCCGACGCGACGTAGTTTAGGTTATAGTGGATCGATTAACCAAATCCACTCATTTTCTTCCAGTTCGGATGGACTTCACGTTAGAGAGATTGACTCAATTTTACATCCGAGAAATTGTGAGATTACATGGAGTCATTATCTTGATCATTTCTGATAGAGATCCATATTTCACTTCTAAGTTCTGGAAAGCACTGCATGGAGCTTTAGGTACTAAACTGCATTATAGTACCGTTTTTCATCCTCGGAAAATAGACAGTTCGAGCGAGTTATTTAGATTTTATAGGATATGCTTAGATATATCAACTTGGATCTTGAAGGTAGTTTGAAGATCACTTACCTTTGGAAGGGTTCACGTACAACAATAGCTTCCAGGAAAACATTCAGATGGCTCCATATGAAGCCTCGTATGGGCGTAAGTACATAACTCCATTGTGTTGGATGAAACTCAGTGAGGGCAAGATAATAGGACTCGACTTGATCTGAGAAACCGAATAAAAAGTTTAATTGATTCAGAGTCGTACGAAGGAGGCTTCTGACAAAAAAAGGTTGTATGTTGATCTAAAGCGCAAGGATATTAAGTTCACTGTGAGAGACAAGGTATTTCTCAATTTTTCACATTATAAAAAGGTACTTCGGTTTAGACGCAAGGGTAAGTTGATCTTGCAATTTATTGGACCATATGAGGTTTTAGATACAGTTGGGCTAGTGGCTTATCGTTTGGCATTACCTTCAGAGCTCGAGCACATCAATAATGTGTTTCAAGTCTGATATAGTCACGTCTACACCAGATCCGGAGGTCATGCCACACGGTCCAATTACTAGGTCAAGGGCCAAACAATTCAGGGAAGTTCTCTTAACTAAGTGTCTTGAAGCTTTTGATTCATTTGATAACTTAACACTCTCTTATGTTATGTTATATAATGTTTTAATAGCTAAAGAATAACTTAGTATGAACACATCTTACACATTGTTATTTTTAATATGTTAAGCATGTTAGGATAGTTTTATTATCATATTAAGCATGATTATTATATATACATCAAGGCAGCATACTTATAATGCATTTCATTAGTTTATTTGCATTCATATTAAACTCTTAGGCTTTATACATTATCTTACACATATTAGGAGATGATGTACTTAGCTCATGACCATTATACTTAGCTCACATTACCATAAACAAACATGGTAACAAGGTATTTAGCTCGTTTTAACTCAATATCATGAACTTACCTTGTTTCCTTGCACATATAGGTACAATGGAGTGTGATGCACGTTGAGGTAGCTTGGTGAATGATTTGGACGTCATATATAGCTCACAAACAGCTCACAATGTACAAGGCAGCTCATGGAATGCTAAGGGAAGCTCGATTCAGCTGGAGAAGCTTCAGGCTAGCTAAACTTAGCTAGTTGGACTATTTGAAGCTGAGTTGCTAAAAGTGATGACAAAGGTAGCTGAATGTAGCTGAACATGCTGTTATGGAGCTCAAAAGGACTCGGCTAGGAAGATCATTCACAAACAGCCCCATGCTTGCTATCTAGCTCAACACTCAAGCTAGCTTGGAGGACACATGCACGCCTAAGAAGAAGCACATGACCAGCCATCATCCAATGCACATGGGTGCACCACAAGGCTTCCTAGAACACCCATGTGCCGTGCATATGACCAGCCCTCATGTGCCTTGCATGTGAACTCATTTAGGCACCAAGATGAAGAGCCCTCTCCCTATTCGGCCAAGCATCATCTCCCATCCAAATTGGCGCCAACTTGAGGAGACACAAGAACTATTCAGCCAAGGATCATTTCCCTCCATCTAGGGCCGAACCATCCTCTCTTTTAGCATTTAAATTATGTCTTTATAGGGAGATACATAGGCTGGCCGAATCATCTTGTATTTATTCGGCCATGTCTCTCCATTTCCTATAAATAGGAAAACATTACATCATTTGTAGGTACACCTTTTTATTCAATTAAAGTGAGATTATTCTCTTCTTAAGTCATGGTGACTTTTTATCGACTTATCAAGTATTTTATACTTATGGCGTCAACCCATTCCTTTCATCTTGATACTTCTGGTTCCTAGTTCATATAACTAGTGGGTCAAAGTACTTAACACCATCCCTTGAAGAAACAATATAAAGATTGGGTCTCTGCTCTATATAGCATTGGTTCTTCTTTGAGATTTCTTCAAGATACTATCCTCACAACCACCCTTTTATTTCATCACCATAACCATAGCCTTATCAACTATCTTCCGCTTCCATTACTCATTATTTAAATAGCCTACCAATTCACCTATACGTCTACCACCCTTAACCATTCTATTTTGAGCCATTCACTTTGCAGGTTGTTTTGCTTCCTTCCTAGATCCACAATCATTTGAAAAGGTACAAGTACCTTACATCAAGCGGTAATCAGAGCTTTGGTGGAAGAAGCAACGTGCAACAACAACAAAAAGAAAAATACAAAAAGAAGTGCAAAAGTGAAGTGCAAAGTCAAAGAAAAAAAAATCAGCAAAGAAAATTGAAGGACTCAAAAGTCAAAGCACTCAAAAAGAAGAAAAAGCAAAGAAAAGAAAGAAAAGTTGGAAGCACTCATCAACAATTCTCATCACCAAGCATTTTCAAGTAAGCCTTTAAAATTGATTGTGGTGATAGAAGGTTGTGAAGTGACTTGTGTAAGTAACCCTTTAATTCTCTTCTTTCTAATTTCTAAGCCACCTTTTCAATTATATTTGCTTTCCATTCCTACTAACCATTTACAGCCGACGCCAAACAAGTGAAATTACTCGATATAGTCTTGAGTAAAAGTTCATTAGAACTTGAGATAAGAGAATTGAGGGAAAAAGGCTGGAGCGTGTGTGAGATCAGAAGAGGACAAGTAAAAGCCATTAAAGTCCTAGAGTGCAAACACGAGCGGATTGAGTGACATCAAGTTTTCTTGGAGTGACTCGTGAGGCTTTGTGAGAGTATATTCTGGTAAGGTCTTTTACACATCTTATTCTTTTCTTATTTATTAACCATGTCTCGGAGTTTAGGACAATCCCCAGAAAGAGAATCCCCTAATTTGAAGACTCAAGCCGTTATGCGTGAAATGGCAAGATTGATGAAATTAGAATTGGAGCCTTTGCAAGATCGTCTGGATCAATTAGAAGTATCTCTAGGCAATCGGAGAGTAAATCGCCCTAGAATGGAAGAAGACTTAGAAGAGGAAGAGGCTGAAGTAACATCAGTAGCAAGGAGAGATGTTCATCGAAATCAAAATGACAACTTCAGCAACATTAAAGTGACTATTCCTCCATTTCAAGGACGAACTGATCCAGAAGCCTATCTTGATTGGGTAATCAAAATTGAACACATTTTTGAATGCCAAAACTATACGGAGCAAAAGAAGGTTAGACTTGCTGCTATGGAATTCGTTTACTATGCCTTAATTTGGTGGGATCAGTTGGTGAGTTCAAGAAGACGAAATGGTGAACGCCCCATCACAACTTGGGAAGAAATGACGGCCCTTATGAGAAAAAGGTTTGTTCCTAATCACTATCACCGAGATCTCTATCATAAGTTACAAAATCTGAAACAAGGAAGCAAGAACTTTGAAGATTATTTCAAGGAGATGGAGATTGCCATGATCCGAGCCAATGTGGATGAAGATAGAGAAGCAACAATGGCAAGGTTCTTATCTGGTCTAAATATTGATATTGCTAACCTTGTTGAACTTCAGCATTATGTAGAAATTGAAGAAATTGTGCATGTGGCCATGAAAATTGAAAGACAACTCAAAAGGAAATCATACACTAGGAGCAGTCCAAATTCGGCCACCAAATGGAAGCAAGAACCTATTACCTTCCGGAAACAAACTCCAATCCAACCAAAGGATCGCGCAGAGATACCCAAATCTGCACAAATGGGCGAATCTAGCAAGGGTAAAGAAAAGCAAACCAGCACTTTCGAGAGATCAAGAGACATCAAATGTTTCAAGTGTTTTGGAAAAGGACATGTTGCTAGTCAATGTCCCAACCGAAATGCCATGATGGTACTTGACAATGGAGATATTGTATCAGATTCTGATGAGCCTATTTTTGACGAGGAACCTAAAATAATACAAGACGAAGAAACGGAAGAAAATGCAGATCATGGTGAAATGCTTGTTTCAAAGAGGTGCCTACAATCACAAACATCCCAAGATGATATTCAAAGAAACAATATCTTTCATACAAGGTGCCATGTCAAGGATAAGGTTTGTACAATGATCATCGATGGAGGAAGTTGCACAAACGTAGCCAGCACTCTTAAGGTTGAAAAACTTGGATTGGCAACGTCAAAGCATCCTACTCCGTATAAACTCCAATGGCTCAATGAAGGAGGTGAGTTAAATGTTACCAAACAGGTTCTAATTCCTTTTTCAGTTGGTAGGTACAAGGACGAGGTGCTTTGTGACATTG
Source organism: Hibiscus syriacus (assembly GCF_006381635.1). NCBI lineage: Eukaryota > Viridiplantae > Streptophyta > Magnoliopsida > Malvales > Malvaceae > Hibiscus > Hibiscus syriacus. The sequence continues at coordinate 4,782 of NW_024062241.1, read as the reverse complement.
TCCCTATGCATGCTAGCCACATTTTACTTGGGAGACCATGGCAGTATGATAAAAGGGCTATTCATGATTGTTTTCACAATCAATACACTTTTAAGGATGATGGACGCAAGGTGACCTTGATGCCTTTAACGCCCAAAGAAGTGCAACAAGATCAGTTGCATATGAGAAAGAGTGTACAAGCATGGCGCAAAGATAAAACCCCAAAAAAGAATGAAGAGGAACAAAACAAGAAACCAAACTTCTTCATAGAGAAACATGATGGTTCAATGTTGGAAAATGAAGGGTCTTCTACGAACAATGGTGATGTTTGGGACTTAAAGTCGCAACTCTTCACCAATGGGTTTAATCTTCAAAAGGTAAGTAACCCTTCATATGAAACCTTTTCTCTTCCCACTTTTCAGGATCAATCACGTAAAAGGTCACTTCCAAAAGGGATATCCTTAGATAAAGATCATTCCCAAAAGGTATCTGTTGGTAAATCATATTCCAAAGAAAGACCTAAAAGGAAATCTTACGAAAAGGTACCTAATGGAAGAACACAAACGTTCAAAGAATACTTTCTATTAGCAAAGAAGCGTGAAGCTATGCAAGGACAGAATGAACTCGATTTGAGGACAAATCGCTTAAAAGAAGGGGGGATGATATAGTCACGTCTACACCAGATCCGGAGGTCATGCCACACGGTCCCATTACTAGGTCAAGGGCCAAACAATTCAGGGAAGTTCTCTTAACTAAGTGTCTTGAAGCTTTTGATTCATTTGATAACTTAACACTCTCTTATGTTATGTTATATAATGTTTTAATAGCTAAAGAATAACTTAGTATGAACACATCTTACACATTGTTAATTTTAATATGTTAAGCATGTTAGGATAGTTTTATTATCATATTAAGCATGATTATTATATATACATCAAGGCAGCATACTTATAATGCATTTCATTAGTTTATTTGCATTCATATTAAACTCTTAGGCTTTATACATTATCTTACACATATTAGGATATGATGTACTTAGCTCATGACCATTATACTTAGCTCACATTACCATAAACAAACATGGCAGCAAGGTATTTAGCTCGTTTTAACTCATTATCATGAACTTACCTTGTTTCCTTGCACATATAGGTACAATGGAGTGTGATGCACGTTGAGGTAGCTTGGTGAATGATTTGGACGTCATATATAGCTCACAAACAGCTCACAAAGTACAAGGCAGCTCATGGAATGCTAAGGGAAGCTCGATTCAGCTGGAGAAGCTTCAGGCTAGCTAAACTTAGCTAGTTGGACTATTTGAAGCTGAGTTGCTAAAAGTGATGACAAAGGTAGCTGAATGTAGCTGAACATACTGTTATGGAGCTCAAAAGGACTCGGCTAGGAAGATCATTCACAAACAGCCCCATGCTTGCTAGCTAGCTCAACAGTCAAGCTAGCTTGGAGGACACATGCACGCCTAAGAAGAAGCACATGACCAGCCATCATCCAATGCACATGGGTGCACCACAAGGCTTCCTAGAACACCCATGTGCCGTGCATATGACCAGCCCTCATGTGCTTGCATGTGAACTCATTTAGGCGCCAAGATGAAGAGCCCTCTCCCTATTCGGCCAAGCATCATCTCCCATCCAAATTGGCGCCAACTTGAGGAGACACAAGAACTATTCGGCCAAGGATCATTTCTCTCCATCTAGGGCCGAACCATCCTCTCTTTTAGCATTTAAATTATGTCTTTATAGGGAGATACATAGGCTGGCCGAATCATCTTGTATTTATTCGGCCATGTCTCTCCATTTCCTATAAATAGGAAAACATTACATCATTTGTAGGTACACCTTTTTATTCAATTAAAGTGAGATTATTCTCTTCTTAAGTCCTGGTGACTTTTTATCGACTTATCAAGTATTTTATACTTGTGGCGTCAACCCCTTCCTTTCATCTTGATACTTATGGTTCCTAGTTCATATAACTAGTGGGTCAAAATACTTAACACCATCCCTTGAAGAAACAATATAAAGATTGGGTCTCTGCTCTATATAGCATTGGTTCTTCTTTGAGATTTCTTCAAGATACTATCCTCACAACCATCCTTTTATTTCATCACCATAACCATAGCCTTATCAACTATCTTCCGCTTCCATTACTCATTATTTAAATAGCCTACCAATTCACCCATACGTCTACCACCCTTAACCATTCTATTTTGAGCCATTCACTTTGCAGGTTGTTTTGCTTCCTTCCTAGATCCACAATCATTTCAAAAGGTACAAGTACCTTACATCAAAGTCTCTATGCTTCAGAGATACCGATCAGACACATCCCATTTTATCCCATTTGAACAAGTCGAGATGAGGCAAGACTTGACTTACGAGGAAAAACCAATTTGAATCCTTGCCAAAGTCATCAAGGAGCTAATAAACAAGAAGGTATCGTTAGTGAAGATTCTGTGGGGGAACCGTGGCATAGTAAAGGTGACATAGAACTCGAGGAAGACATGTAACTTCAATATCCACACCTCTTCTATTCAAGTAAATTTTGAGGACAAGATTTCTTCTTAAGAGGGTAGAGTTGTAATTCCCCGAAATATGGGTTAGGAGTTTTGGGTTTATTTGATTTGGACCTTAGAATAAGTCCACTTAGAACATGATCAATTCGACCCAAGTAGTATTTGATTTGGGCTTGGGATGAGCCTAACAAGTATTTAAAGGGTGTTTTTAATCTGAACCAAGGTGTGGAAGGACTAAGGGAGTAATTAACCCTTTATTTGCACCAAATTTGATTTGCCATTAAGATGGATGACTTCACGTCTGTAACACCCCACCCTTGACATATCATTTTCAATATTTAGTTGTTTTCTTCCTCTAGCTTCAAACTCTATTTGCTCTTTAACATTTCAAGAAAAAGGTGAGAACTTTATCATATTTCAGACCTCCTTCAGTTACTCTTAGGTGAGCCTTTTAATCTTCTTCCTCTAAGCTTTCATTCAAGCTCAAAATTGAAAGGTTTAGTTAGGTAACCAAAAACAGGTTTTGTAGGGGTTTATGAAACCTTTAGTTTCACATCGTTTTTCTAGATTTAAGTTGTATGGTCATTTTTTTAGTATCATCCTAAGTCTTAAAAATGAGCTAACGACTTGTTTTCATGGTTTTGGTACAAGAGATGGGTGAGAGCTCTAGGGCAAGGGGTAAGGAAAAGCTAACTCTTGGGTGATTCAAGGTGTTTTCAGTCACCTAGCTTTAAGGTAACACGTTTCTAACTTAACAATACTGCATGTAGATCATGGTATGTGCATTTTGGTATTTTTGTTCATGTAAGCATGCTAGAGTAAATCCATGGTGAAATCCATATTTGTGTGTTACAAGCATGAAAGTTGATACCTTTTAACCTCTAAGACACTAATAAGACTTTAAAAATGTTTTCTAGACTTAGAGGAGTGAATGGGTGAGTTATACGAATGTTTTCATGCTCAAAATATAACATCCATGTCTATCAATATCAGTACTGGACGAACATTACTAATAATTTTCTTCGTAGAAGGTAAAAACCAAGTCATTTATAAGGGCATTATCGATACCCCTTCAAGGAGTATCGATACTTTGGGTCCAATATCGATACTCAATTGGTCAGTATCTATACTGAGGCAATTTTGAAAATATCGAACCTGATTTTGGCATCGATACTCATGGGAGTATCGATAACCAGGGTAGAGTATCGATACTTACCATAGGGGTATCGATACCGAGATATTTTCCAAAAAATCGAAGCAAAATTTGGTATCGATACTCAAGTAAGTATCGATACCCAAGGGTCCAGTATCGATACTGTTGGTATAGTATCGACACCTAAGGTGATATTTGGGCTAATTTGGTTATTTTTTTAGGTATTCAGGCTAAGATGCTTGAAAAACGAACAGGACATCCAAGTAACTCTAGCATTATGACGATCATCCTTTGTTTGTGAATATTCGAATATTGTATGTTTAGTACACATCTGGTGCACATAAATTATGGGTCGTACCGATATGAATTTTACAGCACGTAAATTCCAAAATCGTACCCTATGCTCGACTAGGTTCGGGATGTGAGCTTCTGATGCACATAAATTTTGGACCTCTCCCCGACCTCTCAAGGATTTGAAATAGTTCGAGGGATGTAGGTTTCGATGCATATAAATTTTGGTTCTTTCCTCGAAGCTATTTTGTTTTAGATAGGCTAGTTTGTTGTTTGAGATGCACGTAAATTCCTCCGACCGTACCAATATGCCTATCTCATCTTTGATATGTACTTTTGCATGTTCATGAATTTGCATACCAGCATGTTCATGTATGAATGCATGTAGTATTGCATAGTTATGTTCGTGGCATTGATCTTGTGAGTTCAACTTATGAAATGTGTTTCTGTGCGCAAGTTAGTAGAGGGGTTGTCGAAGAGTCTATCGCATACGTACATTCTAGAGCAGCCGCTGCAGAGTATGTCTTGAGTCTATTTTAGAGGGTATGTATTTTATATAGACCTTTGTATGATCGAGTCATAAATCTATTTTGATTTAAAATTTCTAGTTGTAATTGTATGTATTCGGGAGACTCCCATTTTTTAAACTTGATTCTGATTATGTTCATATTATGATGAATGATTTTACAATTATTCAATATTTTAAAAAACATTTGGGTTAACCATTTAGGTGGTTCCGTGTGTGATGTGATCCAAATCAACAACAAAAATGGACTTGCATCTCCAAGCTTTCACAATAATCAAAGGGGGATTTTCTCTAACTTAATTTTTCTTT